>NC_139346.1:5178523-5201023 GCF_055883805.1 Amblyomma maculatum | reverse complement strand
CCTACCTACCTACCTACCTACCTACCTACCTACCTACCTACCTACCTACCTACCTACCTACCTACCTACCTACCTACCTACCTTCCTACCTACCTACCTACCTACCTACCTACCTACCTACCTACCTACCTACCTACCTACCTACCTACCTACCTACCTACCTACCTACCTACCTACCTACCTACCTACCTACCTACCTACCTACCTACCTACCTACCTACCTACCTACCTCGGCGGTGATGCAGGCATTGCAAAATCAGGGGGTAGACGAGCCGTACGTGAAAGTGCTGGAAGATATATATATATATATATATATATATATATATATATATATATATATATATATATATATATATAGTGCTGCACAGCAACCATAGTTCTGTATAAAGAAAGAAACAGAATTCCCATAAAGAAAGGTGTTAGATAAGGAGACATCAAGAATTCGAACATTCGGACTCTTCAAAGTATGCAAGCGCAAGCACTCCGCATCTGCAGTCATGTCTTCATTTCATTTTCACCATTTTTTCAGTCATTTTTTCGGTCATGTCTCCGCATCTGCCTCGGTGTACCTAAATGCATCTCAACAGCAGCAACTGTTCTAGTCGGGGAACATCCTGTCACTGCCTATGTTGCTGTCGAGACCCTGAGAACACACATTAGACACCTCGCACGAATTGCCAATCACCACCTGGCAAATCTCCCAGAAACTAGACCATGTACTGCCTTTTCAAAAACCACAGAAGTTTACCGCACTTATCTTTCCTTACAGTTAACACCGTGCGCATCCATAATAAGCTTATATGAACCTCAGATTCACCTATCCATTCCTGGCATAAAAAAGAAAGCTGGAGTACCAATGCCTGCCTTGCAACAAATGGCGCTGGATCACCTTCATTCTAAGCACCATCGCCGAATAGATGTGTACGCGGATGGCGCAGTTACGTCAGCCAGGGGTCAGCGGTAGTACCGGCAAGGTCCGTCTTGATAAAGCTAAAGATTACACATCTCACCTCTTTGTCTTGTGTGGAACTAGCTTCCCTACGGGCTGCAGTCGAATATACAGGCAGGAGCTCCCCCAAGAATGGTCAGTTTTCACTGACTCCAAAGCAGCGCTTCAAGGCATAGAAGCGGCACTATGCCACGGTTCAAATGAACAGCTCATTACAGAGATCCGCACGCTGCACCACGCAACAATATCCAAAGGTGACGACATCATCTACCAGTGGTTGCCAGGACATTTTGGCATTGCAGGAAATAACCAGGCGGACGACGCTGCCCGTTCTGCCCACAACGACGGACTTCCAGTCCAAATTTCGTTAACGAGAGCCGACGTAGCGAGCCGGCTTCGCTGTTTGGTTGTGGAGCTGATACATTCAGCGTGGAACACTGGAGATAGGAAACGATTGAGCACCTCCTTTGTGTGTGCCCTGTTTTTTCAGCTGAAGACATACGCTGCGTACTGCATTGAATCGTCTGGACGCGCACCCCTTAACGGAAGGGAAGATCTTGGGACCATGGCCACAAAAGTCGTCTGCGCTCAAAGCCTATAAACACTTCGCTTTTTAAGAGAGACTAGCCTGATTGACAGACTGTGTCGTTCTCACCTCCTCTTCTACCCTCCCCCTTTAATCCCACATTCCCCTTCCCCAGGGCAGGGTAGCTAACCGGAATTATTTCTGGTTAACATCCCTGCCTTCCGCCCTCCTTTTCTCCTCCTGCTCCTCATAGGCTTCTTGTGCAGAGTGTGAGTGGGGCATACAAATGAAGTAAGAGCAAATACACAATGGTTACTCGAAAGTATTGAACGCAAGACACTAAACTGAAAGAAACAGTTATACAAAGTTTAAAATAAGGCTACATAGGACATCAGCTGAAGCTAACAAGAGGGTAAAAATGTGTATTTTATACAATGTGAAAATGTTATTGTTTCTAAGAGCGCAGAAAGGGCGTTTAGTTAAGACAACAAAAAAGGATACTCTAATAGAAGAGATATCTGGGCGAGTTGGTACGGTGACATGATGAATAAACAGCGCTACATACTAGGACGAAGAACAAAAAGCAAACAGGACGGGCGCTGACTCGCAACTTAAAACACACAGTATAAATATCCAAGCCAAGCCGCACTAAACCACACATTAAATAAAAAACCAAGTCATGATGACCCAGCACTCATACCACGTTCAAGAAACCCAACCTCATTATCTGTTAAAGCGATTGACGGTTCACTAACGCATTTTTCACCTAATCACATAATATGCTTGGCCTCAATGATTTCTCGGTTAACCTGTGCCGGATGGGCATTCAAAATACCTGTCTAGGTTAGAAATGGATGGCAGCCATCACACCCCTTACAATGCGCAACCAATTTAGAGCCTCTACCAATCTCTAACGATCTCTCGTGCTCTCGTAACCGAGCATTAATACACCTGCCCGTTCGACCCACATACACTTTATCGCATGATAACGGAATCCTGTATATCACTCCTACTTTACATGAAACATAAGAAAACTCATGCTTCACCCGACAGGTGTTTCTTTCCCGGACTTTTTTCGTTGCTTTGTTCTTAACTATGCTACATATTTTTGAGTTTATTTGGTGCTGAGAAACGGTAATGTGGTTTTGTTGTCACTAAATTGCGTGAACCTTCTGAAGAACAAAAGGTCCGCATATATTGTGAAAGTGCATTAAATGTGTAAGAAGCACCTGGCGAGGCTTTAGGCCAGAAAAAGGTTCGCTTCATAAACGTGACTGCACATTCCACCGCACTTCGCTCTCATTCATGTCTCTCCGTCATAGAGTGGCACCCGACACAACCACCTCCCCAAAGTGGCCGGCGCTAAACAAAAGAATCCGAGGTTGCGCAGCGAACAGGAGACTATCTGGAAGCTGGTTATGCGAACCATCAGCGCTTTGCGCACTATAGCTTCCTGCAAAATTACATCAGTGCACGTCAGTAGCACGCCGCACTACCCCGTATGGGCCGAGGTAGCGAATGAGTAGCATCTCGGAGAGTTTTCGGTAGCGCACGAGTGTCCAGACCTATGCACATATTCGTTTGGTTCGTAGTGGACGCTCTTTAATACAAAGCTTGGTTGGACGTTGCATGCCCCTGTGTCTTGTCATGGAGGCATTTCATCTAAAGTAGGGACAGTCTGCGTGCTACGAACGAACTCTGTCGACTAAGAAGTTTCGAATAAATTCCATAGTTTCTGGGAGCTGGATGGTAGTGGCGTATGTGACCCTTCAACGAGCGCTTGCTAAGACAGCGTAGTTTTAGAGAATTTTACCGAGAACATCTAGCTGCAAAACTCCGGTTAAGAAGTCACATTTCCAGAGAAGGCCTTGGATGTTAGCATCGAGGAAAATCATTCGGTGGCGACCACTCTGCAGTACAGCTTGTTTCAACGCCTTGGCGTTGGTGCCGACTTGCTTCAGCAGTACGACGCAACAGTCAGGCAATATGAAGTGGACGGGTATACAGGAAACGTACCGTGCGAGCAGTATCTCGGAGAGAAGATTTATTACATGCCTCACAAAGCTACAATTCCAGAATCATCTACAACAAAGCGGCTGCGCGTCACCTTGAATGCGTCGTCGCACCCGAATGGTTTTTATCAGGGAACGACCGTTGGAGGAAAGCACTCACCTCAGGGGCGGTATGGTGATGATGCTCGTGATTTTCCTACTGAATTCGATAGGCTTCACGGCTGTTGTGCCAGACGGTTTTCTGCAGTTCGCTTTTCAACGGTATGACCAAGATGATCTGCGTTTCTTATGGCTTCAGCACGCACCACTGCCCGAGAGTCATTTGCCGGCCATTCAGGAGCACAAAATGACGCGTGTGCCCTTCACAAGTGTGGCCTTAGAACAAGTTGAAGCCTCTTTACAACATACAGCTGCTCTCCTCTCCGCTTGTTTCTGCCTCGATGACTTCTTCATTGGCTTTTCGAGTTCCAACGAAGCCTTTGTGGTATACGAAGAGGCACATAGTATCCTCAGCGGTGCTTGCATGACGCTAGAAAGGTGGGCTGCAAATGATCCCGCACAAGAACACATCGATAAAGATACATCAACAGATTCACCTTGTGCACTCAAGAAGATGCTTCGCCTTTTCTGGAACACTGCTTCTTACTGGCTTCTCAATACTTCAGTGAAGTCCACTGAAGTAGCGCCTTTGTTGCCCCCTGTGGAAGACCCGTCAACACGCTTTGTTGCGTTGAAAATATTACGCAATGTTCCCCATGGCGGTGTAGGCGACACAGCAATCGAGCTGCGAGGAAGTATCCTGGTGACACGAGCTCGTCAGTGTGTTAAATGTGTCCAGGCAAAGTATGTGGTGTGTGCGCATTTAGGACTGAAAGCCTCCGCTGTTCCAACAGCATCTTTTCCATGTGAAAGGCTGCAGAACGCTCGACCTTTAGAAATCAGAGCTGTTGATTTTCCTGAGTTGTCAAATCACCAACTAGGGACATAGCAAAGTTTCACATTTCTATTATACAGTTACATGTGAAAAACTACCGTGCTAGTAATAGTAGAAAGCGGAAGTTTATTGCTGACAGAACTGCTTCGTGGGGAGGGGAATGATTGATCAGAATAGTTAAGGTATGCTTGCGGAAAACGCTTGGAAAAGCAGTTTGATACGCCGCAGCTCGGAACACTGCTATCCCGACAATAACTTTATCGCCATTAAAAGGGGGACCGTGAGAGTGAAAACAAAGTTCATTAACTTTTGTAAGGAGTTGCAACCGCCGAGATTGGCAAGTGAGATAGCCAAAAGTAAACGGAATTCTCTTTCAGTGTTCTTTACTGCAAAAACCTACAAACCTGACATCCCGTTCAGAATTATATTAAGTGAAAATGGCTCCTGGCAGCCAATGTTAGCCGGTTTTTACACAGAAAGCTTAGTCTTCTTGAGTTGGATGACCCTTTTCGAGCTAAGAACTCGTTAGATTTAGTATGTTTTAAAATGCATCCAGAAATTAGATCCACTTTTTCTGTAGGCATTGAGGATTTGCTTTATTCCGTACCGCATGTTGAGCTGCTCGAGTCTGTACAATTGTACAAGCGAATAGACATCCTTCTTTGTCATACTGTTAGGCTTCCGATAGTCAACGCAGAAATGCAGTGTTCCGTCTTTCTTTTTGACGAGGATGAACGGGGACGATCATGGGCTGCTTGACGGTTGAATGACGCCATCGGCAAGCATCTCTTTGACTTGCTGTTGGATAGCTTCTCTTTTCCGAGGAGACACACGATAGGGCTGTTGATGGATAGGTCGAGTGCCTTCATGTATGATAATCAGGTGTTTAATGACCGACGTTTGCTACAATTTAGACGAAGACGTAAAGCACTCAAGAAAATCCATCAATAGATTCTGGAGTTGCCTCTTTTCAGCGGAGGAAAGGTTAGAATTGATGTCGACAGCGTGAATGGCATCATCCGGTTCGGTGCTAGGCGTAGCTTCCTCGGAAGCACAACATTCGGCGACTTTTTGCAGATGGTCAACGTAAGCGATCGTGTTGCCGCGGAACAGATGTCGATGTTCATTGGAGAAATTGGTGACGAACACCTCCGTCTCTCTGCCACGAAAGAAACAAAGACCTCTTGCCACAGAAACACCCACTGCGAGGGAGAGGGACACATTAGGCTGAACAACCCGGGGACCGTGATGTGGCTAGTCGCAGGTAACTCTGGCGAGGATGCGGGCGCGTGGTTCGAGAGGACGAATAAATGGTAAATTCAATTCAATTCGGTTTATTTTCCATCAAAGTGGCAGGGGCTCGAACAAAAGTGAAAAACACTTCACTTGACGAGGTTCAAGCCCCTGTGTACAAGGCATACAGAGGTCGTGCAATACAGCATACAGCGGTCGCAAATGTTTAGATAAGCAGTGCATAATCGGCAGGACAACCTTTTATAGAAAAAAATAAATGTGCAAGGACATTGCATAAACTGAAGCAAACATAATAAAATAAAGCTTCATTTGTATGTTCAAAAATTGCTCAATCAGTGTAATGAACACAATACATATATACAGTATGGACAAAAACAAACAAACAAACAAAAAAAGATATAAAGAAATAGTCATCATTATACAATTCTTTATGAAGGTACCATCTCTATTATGATGCAAAAAAAGTCTTCAACGTTGACATACTAACATTTTCTACCGTGATATTGTGAGTGTGGAGATAATTAAGTAACGATGGAAGTGAAAATTCCAACATTTGACGGCTAAAGGTTGTGCGTAAAAAAGGAACTTTCCAAATTTCTGGTGACCGGGATGTAGACCTACCCTCCCTTAAACTTAAATTTGCAATGGATGTGATAAAGGCCTCATGGTTATGTAGACCTTGCTTGTACCTTCTGGCCAAGGTGAAAGAGTAAAGATTATGTATGGGAAGTATTTTAAACTCCGTGAAAAGGCTTTTGGTGTGTGTATTTGGTTCTGCACCTGCAATGAGTCGAACGGCTTTCTTTTGTAGAATGAAAATTTGGTTTAAATTTGTGAATGTAGTGTTACCCCAAACAAGAAAACAGTAATTTACATTGGACATAAATAACGAATTAAACAAATGAAGTTTAACAGCAGGCGGTAAGAAATATTTGAATTTAGCTAGTATACCCACGGTCCTTGAAATTCGAGAAATCACGTTATTAACATGGACATCCCAGAACATATGTTTATGGAATTATACACCAAGTGTTTTAATTGTATCAACCACCTCTATTGTTGAGTGACCAATAGATAGGTTTATACCCTTTGTCGTTGTAGACTGTCTTGGGGTGAAAATTACTGCCTTAGTTTTTTTGCTGTTTAGTTTCAGGGAATTTGATGTGCTCCATAAATATAAATCGCTGAGAGTTTTGTTTATGTCATTTTCTCGGCAATCGTAACTGTGACTACAAAACAACAAGGTGGCGTCATCGGCATATATGACAAACTTTGCAACTGAGGTGATGCTCGTTATATCATTGATATAAAAATTAAATAGTAAAGGTCCCAGGATGCTTCCTTGAGGTACTTCTGTCGTAACTGCTTTGTAGTTCGATAAATATTTACCTATTGCTACACATTGCTTACGATTTTGCAAGTATGATGTCATTAATGCTAATGGAATTCCCCGCATGCCATATAATTCTAACTTCCTTAATAGTGTTAGGTGACTGAGACTATCGAATGCCTTAGAAAAATCAATGTAAAGGCCCGCTGCAATTTTCTTGTCTTCAAATGCTTTCAGGATTATTTCTTTTTGCGTTAAAAGAGCAAGCTCTGTCGACCTGCCTTTACGAAATCCAAATTGAGATGCACTGATAAGATCATGCTTATTTGCAAAATTTGTTATTCTCAAGTGTATTATCTTTTCTAAGCCTTTTGAGAATACCGGCAAAATCGAAATAGGGCGGTAATTAGAAAATAAATTTTTGTCACCTGATTTAAATACTGCTATAACTTTGGATATTTGCATTCTGTCCGGAAAGATACCAGTTGAAAGGGCGAGATTGTATATATGTGTAAGCTGTGGTAAAATTAGGTCAAGAACATATTTAACAGGAATTATTTGAATATTGTCAATGTCGGTAACATGGCTGTTTCTGAGCGATGTAAACACTGTGTAGATTTCGCTTTCGCTCGTTGGTTCCAAAAAAAGTGTGTTTGAATTTCTACTCACACGGCTTTGTGTTTCAGGATTATCAGAACCTGATACCAAATTACAAAAAAAGTTGTTAAATGCTTCGGCTAAATCTTTATTACGCAGTATTTCGTTGTTCACTGTCATTTCAGTGAGGTTCCTATTGGCAGGGAAACGATTTAATAAGATATTTATTTTGTTCCACATGACTTCAGGTTTTTTGTTGCAGCCGAGTTCAAAAACATTATATAAATAGTTACGCTTTTGATTTCTTAGGAAAGAATTTGTTCTGTTTCTGTGCTTCTTAAACTTGTTCCGGTCATTTGGATCACGTGTGGTTAGGAAATGCTTAAATAGTTTGTCTTTCTTTTTTATCATGCTAATGCATTCTTTCGTGATCCAAGGCTTGCGAGAGTTTTTAGCTTTTTTAATTAGAGTCAAAGGAAAAGATTGAGAATATGCAGATGTGAAGAGATTGAGAAACTCGTTATACGCGTCAATTACAGAGTTCAGTTCATAAACGTTATCCCAGCTTGTCTCCATTATTTTCCTCCGAAAATTATTTAACGTTCGTTCATTGATGTTTTGCTTTTCGCACCGGTCTTCAGCTTCTGTATCAGAATGTGTGAATGGTAATTTTGTGAACATGTAGATGGGTAGGTGGTCACTTATGGTTGCAGCGCATACGCCTGCGGAAACCTCGTGGGTAGGTAAATTTGTAATGAACAGGTCTATCAAAGTATTCGCGTTTATTGTAATACGGGTTGCAGTTTGTATTAAATTGCTAAACGCGTTTGAGGTGAGTGTAGTTTGAAATTTACGTTGAGCTGTTGAGTGACTTAATAGATCAATATTGAAGTCACCTCCTAAATATAGCGTCAGGCCATTTTCATTTGTGTACCATAGCAGTCTTTCCAAGCTAGCAAAAAAGTTTTCTATATTGCCATCAGGAGGGCGATAGACAACAGCAAAAAGGTTTCTGGAGCTGATAGCAGCAAGACATTCAATGTGTTCGGTGATAAAACAGAACTCTTCAAGTAAATCGCAATTTACATTTTTCTTCACATTAAGCAATAAACCACCACCGCGCTTATTATCTCTGTTCAAAAAATAGGTATTATATCTTTTGTCAGTCATGACATCACTATCGCTGGAATACCAAGTTTCCGTCAACATTATGACATCAAAAGAAAAAGTAAAACTTTCTAGAAGAATATGTAAGTGATCTTCTTTATTTACTGCGGATCTTATATTTAAATGGAAACACTTAAGAGCAAATATCTTTTCAGAAAAAATGTTATTGATATCCCACGGCTGTAATGCCATTCTGGACAAAAATGAAAACTGGGTGCAAGTTCAGTGTGGGTTTAGACAATCAACTGCACGTCGCGCTCGCATCGTACATTGACGACGTTAGCCCGTTCATCTTTTCGAGCAAAAATTTTGCCATCCCTGGTCCACGCGAACTTCCACTGGCATTCCTTCTTCCTTGCCACAGTCAGTCCCAAAAGTCGCTTCATTACGGGACATAAATGCTCATTAATGTAAACGGGTGTACTGTCGCAGTTTTCGTCAAGGTCTTTCATGGAAACACGTGTTTTCCTTGCTTTAAGAAGCAAGGCATTTCTTTTAGATCTGTTCTTAAATTGTACAATTATGTTTTCAGATGAATCCTTGCGAGTTTTCACTCTGTGACACAGTTCAATGTCTTCTTGTGTCACTGGTTCATTCAGGACATTTCCAATTTCACTGACAATCTTTATCAGGTCTTCACTGTCCACCTTTTAACGCCTTTTATTTCAATGTTTCGATTCTTGCACCTGAATTCTTTCATTTCCCTTCTCATTTCTTCCCTAAACTCATCCCACGCTTTGTTAGACATAATGCAGCAGTTCAACGAAAACAATAATAAACACAGGAAATGCACTGTTGGCAGCAGCAAGGCAGTAAAAAACAAACAAAAAAATAAAACAGAAATGGTGGAATTGTGAGGCTGTCATCGGCGACTCACAGGGTGCAGTGGGACCCACGGTACTATGCTTTTCGGTGGCCAGTTTAGAGGAAAACGTAACCAAGGGATTTGGAAGATCTATAGTGGCACCGTGCTCATGAAGGAAGTCGATGCCAAGAATACATAGAGAGCATTCGCGTAGAACAAGAAACGTTGCGACAAATGTGTAGCCTCGCACTGTAACCCGAGCCGTGCACATACCCAGTGGTGCGCCCACATGTCCGCCTGCCGTACGTATGTCTGGTCAGTTCCATGACGTCATCACGTTTCTCAGGGTCTTCGTAAGCCGCCCGCTAAGGATAGAATAATCGGCTCCCGTATTGACTAAAGCACTGACCTCCTTCGTGTCGACGATAACAGGGATGTCCAGGGAGACCCCGCCCCGACCAGGGCCTGTCGACGTCGGTACGGAGTGAAGCGAGCGGTGCGGCGGCGGAAGATGGGCGGAAGTTGGGTGGTCGGCGTTGGGGCGGTTCAATGTTGACGGCGGGTTGGAGTGAAGCGAGGGGTGCGGCGGTGGAAGCTGGGCGGCAATTCTGTGATCTGCGTCGGGGCGATTCAGTCGACACGGCGGTGACAACTGGTCGGCGATGCGGACATCATCGGGGCGATCAGGTCTGTGCCGCGAAAACTGGACGGGAATTGGGCGTTCGACGTCGGAACAAATCGAGCGGTGCGTCGGTGGAAGCTTTGCGATGAATTGATGTGCGGCGGCCTCACCCCCAAAGGTCGCCGGAGCTAGTCATCCCGACGAGGGCTCGAGGAACAAAAGTGTGCAGCGGTATAACGTTGCCCAGAGGGCGAAGTGCGGCTTGGCGAAGGCGATCGCGACTCACGACGAAGAGATTTTGGCGGACTACGCTGGCGGGTGACATACTCGGCGATGTCCTGAGGCCGTTGACCAGGTCGTGGACGAGGGCTATCGGGGGAAAATCCTCTAAGGCCCATCTGACGATAAGGGCACTGCTGATATATGTGACCACCATCATCACCATCATCATCATCAGCCTGACTATACCCACTGCAGGGCGAAGGTCTCTCCAATATTTCTTTAATTAACTCGGTTCTGTGCTAGCTGCATCCACTTGACCCCTGCGAACTTCTTAATCTCATCCGCCCACCTAACTTTCTGCCGCCCCCTGCTACGCTTTCCTTCCCTTGGAATCCAGTTTGTTACCCTAAGCGACCATCGGTTATCCTCTCATCGCACTACATGTCCTGCCCATGCCCATTAATTTAATTTTCTTAATTTTCACTAGCATGTCGGCAACATGAGTTATTTCTCTGACCCACTCTGCACGCTTCCTATCTCCTAATGTTACCCCTACGAATGTTCGTTCCGTAGCCCTCTAGGTTGTTCTCAACTTAAGTAGAACCCTCTTGGTTAGCCTCCACGTTTCAGCCCCATAGGTGAGTGCAGGTAAGATGCAACTGTTGCATACTTTCCTCTTGACCGATACCAGTAAGCTGCTAGTCATAATCTGCGAGTGCTTGCCAAATGCGCTCCATCCCAATCTTATTCTTCTTGTTATTTCCTTTTCATGGTCTGGATCTGCGGTTACTACCTGTCCTAAGTAGACATATTCGCCTACTACTTCCAGTACTTCGCTACCTAATGTAAACTGCTGTTTCTTCCCGAGGCTGTTGAACATTGCCTGTCTTCTGCATATTGATTTTCAAGCCTACCTTTCTACTTTTCCTGTCTAGGTCATCAATCATTATTTGCAGTTCATCCCCCGAGTTGCTTAGTAAGGCAATGTTAGCAGCAAATCGCAGATTGCTGAGGTATTCTCCATCTACCCTTATCCCTTACTGCTCCCGTTTCCTAGTCTCTGAATACTTCCTCTAAGCAAGCTGTGAATAGTACTGGGGAGATTGTGTCTCTTTGCCTAACAGCTTTCTTTATGTGAATTTTGTTTCTTTCTTTATGCAGAACTATGGTTGCTGTGCAGCCACTATATATATCTTCCAGCACTTTCACGTACGGCTCGTCTACCCCCTGATTTCGCAATGCCTGCATCACCGCCGAGGTTTCAACTGAGTCAAACGCTTTTTCGTAATCAATGAATGCTACGTGTAAAGGTTGGTTTTATTCCGAGCATTTTTCTATTACCTGATTGATGGTATGAATATGATCGTTAGTAGTGTATTATTTCCGCAAACCTGCTTGATCCTCTGCTTGATTGCAGTCTAAGGTAGTCCTGATTCTGTTAGCGAATACCTTAGTAAATACCTTATACGTAACAGACAGTAGGCTGGTTGGTCTGTCATTTTTAAGGTCCTTAGAGTCCCCTTTCTTATGAATGAGGATAATATTTGCATTCTTCCATGGTTCCGGTAGCGTCGATGACACCAGGCACTGTGCATACAGGATGGCCAGTTTTTCTAGCATGATATCCCCTCCGTCCTTCAACAAATCTGTAGTTATCTGATCCTCTCCAGCTGATTTCCCCCTTTTCATAGTTTCTAATGCTTTCTTGACCTCGTCCTTCGTCACTGGTGGAACGTCTGACTGTTTTTCCCTACCGCCAATCTCATTACGGTCCTGACTACTTTGGCTACTGTAGAGATCTGTATAGAACTCCTCGGCTACTTTGACTTTCTTGTCCACATTGGTGATGGCGTTGCCCGCCTTGTCCCTTATCGCATACATCTGGTTTTTGCCTATGCCCAATTTCTTCTTTACCGCTTTAATACTTCCGCCGTTCTTTAAAGCATGCTAAATTTTCTCTATCTTATACTTCCTTATATCGGCCACCTTGCGCTTATCGATTAGCTTTGATATCTCGGCCAATTCTATCTTGTCTGTTGGATTGGAAGCTTTCATACTCTGGCGTTTCTTAATCAAATTTTTATCTTCATAGACAGCTTACCGGTATCCTCTCTAACTATACTGCCGCCTACTTCTACCGCGTACTCAGTAATGATATCCCTGATATTATTGTTCATTGCTTCTAGGGTAATGTCGCCATTCTGGGTTAGAGCTGAACATCTATTTTGTAGCGAGATCCTGAACTCTTCTGCCCTCCCCCTCAACGCTAATTCGTTGATGGGTTTCCTTCTTACTGATCTGTTGCGTTCCTTCTTCAGATTTAGGCTTATTCGGGACCTCACCATCTTGTGGTCACTGCATCGCACTTTCCCGATTACCTCTACACCTTGTATAATGGCGGGGGTTGAACACAGTATGAAGTCAGTTTCATTTTTAGTCTCCTAGTTAGGACCTTTCCATGTCCATTTCCGGTTCTTTCGTTTGCTGAAGAAGGTATTCATGATTCTTAAGTTGTTGCACTCTGCAGACTCAACTAGTACCTCCCCCCTGCTATTCCTAGAACCAATGCCATAGTCACCTACTGCCTGGTCTGCTCCTGCTTTTTCCCTACCTTGGCATTGAAGTCGCCCATTAGTACAGTATACCGCGTCTTTACTTTTCGCATTGCCGATTCTACATCTTCGTAGAAGCTTTCCACTGCCTGGTCATAACTACATGCAGGTGCATAGGCATGTACAACCTTCAGTTTATACCGCTTATTAGGCCTAATTACGATGACGGCCGCCCTTTCATTAATACTACAGAATCCATCTATATTACCCGCTATATACTTATTGACAAGGAAACCTACTCCTAGTTGTCGCCTCTCTGGTAAACCTCGATAACACAGTACATGCCCATCCTTCAGTACAGTATAAGCCTCCTTCGGCCTCCTAGCCTCACTAAGCCCTATGACATCCCATTTCATACCTTCTAGTTCCTCTAACAGCCCTGTTAAGCTAGCTTCACTAGCTAGGGTTCTAACGTTAAACGTTGCTAGGGTCAATTTTCAATGTTAGCCTGTCCAGAGGAGCCAGGAAATTTAAGCTCCGCCTGCTGCGTCCCAGGTCTAACCTCCGCCGTGGTCAGTTGTTCCGCAGCCGCTTGTAACTGAGAGCCGTGGTTTTATGGAATTTATCATGAGATGTTACGGCCAATTGCTGCACCAGGGTGGCCAACTCCTGTTCTGGTGAGGGAGTGCGTTCCCGGAGGCGTTGACCGGCATCAGGTCGCACCTCAAACCTGTTTATGCAATTCCATCGACGCGCGGATATGTTTTTTACCCGGTGGAGAATTGCGCGGCACTGGGATTTGAACTCGTCCTCTTGCATGCGAGGCGGATGTTCTACCGCTAAGCCACCGGTCCACTCTGAGAGATCCAGCCTCGCCAGAATGGTAGCATAGATGGGGGTTATTTGGAGCGCTATCTGGTACTGGAAGTAGTAGGCGAATATGTCTACTTAGGACAGGTAGTAACCGCAGATCCGGACCATGAAAAGGAAATACCAAGAAGAATAAGATTGGGATGGAGCGCATTTGGAAAGCACTCACAGATTATGACTACCTGTACTCAACTATGGGGCTGGAACGTGAAGGCTAACCAAGAGAGTTCTACCTAAGTTGAGGACAACTCAGAGGGCTATGGAACAAAAAATGGTAGGGGTAACATTAAGAGATAGGAAGCGTGCAGAGTGGGTACGAGAAATAACTCAGGTTACCGACATTCTAGTGGAAATTAAGAAGAAAGGGGCATGGGCAGGACATGTAGTGTGAAGAGAGGATAACCGATGGTCGCTTAGGGTAAAAAACTGGATTCCAAGGGAAGGAAAGCGTAGCGGGGGCGGCAGAAAGTTAGGTGGGCGGATGAGGTTAAGTTCGCAGGGGTCAAGTGGATGCAGCTAGCACAAAACCGGGTTAAGTGGAGAAATATGGGAGAGGCCTTCGCCCTGCAGTGGGTATAGTCAAGCTGATGATGATGATGATGATGATGATGATGATCTGGAGCACCCTTGATATCAGTCTTTCGGGGTGTCTGGTGCCGATCTGCCCAGAGGGGCAGCGGTTCCGCTGCATGTACAGCGACCTCGGGTGGATTGTAAGGCGAAGGAGTAGGAAGCAGGGCTGGCCGGCGTGCGACATGAGCATAATTCAATGGCTGGGTGAGGTCCGGGTACGGCGGTTTAACGACTGCACTTATCGGTGGCTTAAGTGCGTTCTCGACCTCTTCACGGATGACGCTGGTCAGTGAAGCCGGACCTGCGGCAAATGTCCCGTGAAGTTGCTGCAGCTCCACGTGAACTACGGTGCGAATGAGGTCTCGAAGGGAGCTCAGGTGTGCTCCGGGATTGTAGTCGGTGCGGTCAGTCGGCGGTAGTGGGGAAATGGAATTCAGTGGCCGAGCATGCTGACTGCATTGCTGCTGTAGCAGTTTTTCCATGATCTCAGCTTCAGCCAGAAACGTCGCGACGGCGGTGGGCGGGTTCCGCACGAGGCCGGAAAAAAGCTGATTTTTGACGCCGTGCATCAAGTGCCGCACCTTGTTATTTTCATTCATGGACGGGTCGGCGCGATGGCAAAGGCGCATGACGTGTTCAACGTACATTGCGAACCCTTCGTTCGGACGCTGAACTCGAGAGGTGAAGGCACGCTCCGCGTTCTCCCGGCGGTCACTGTTGGCGTACGTACCGAGGAGCTGGCTTCGGAAGGCCGGCCACGTAGAGAATGTGGCCTAGAGGTTCTCGAACCACGTCCGAGCAGCGTCTTCAAGACTGAAGTAGACGTTTCGCATTTTTTCAGCGTCGTCCCAGCCGTTAATTGTCGCGACCCTTTCGTAGTTAGTTAGCCAGTCCTCGGCGTCTTCGAACTGCTCACCGTGCAATTGCCTAGGAGTACGTGGGTCTGAAGGATGAGAAAGGACGAAGGGGTGGAAGGGACAGTCGTGGTGTGGGCGGCCAGTGTCGTTGCCATAGCTAGGGTGGACGCTAGGGGCTCTTCGTCAAGAGGAAAGGTCTCGGGGGGCAAGCCTCGGTGCCGCCGGCTTGCACAATGAACTAGAGTGGTCACGAGAGGTGACCAAGTCGGGTCGTCCGCAGGAGTAGGGATCATCAATGGCACCTCCACCAGTATCACGACGCAAGCCACAGGGAACCGTTAAGATACAGGGTACCGTGAAGGTAAGACCCGAGAGACAGGTTTGCTCCGATGACTGTCCAGCACCAGCGCGCCTCTCGAGCCAACAACCGCTTCGTTGTCGTCGGCACCAAGCACGGCGGCCGCGTGGCGCTAGGCACGTGGCAATATGATTATCCAGAGGGTGGCTGGTCAAGCTACTAAATGTACTACATATTTAAGTGTCATCAGAATAAAGTGATGTAATTACTCCCTACGTATTTAACGTCATGCGCAGTAGAAATATACAGGTGATATTTTAATTGCAAAACTATAAGCTCGTTCTTCACTCCGCACCTGTTAATTTTTATGGTTAAAAATTTTGTTTTCAGTTTTGTGATGTCAGTAAATGTGCTTCTATCCGCGTAATTGTTTTCACTCAGTACCACTCCCTGCGCACCTTATCTCCGAACGTTACTCGAAGCTACGCACAGCCGCTCCTCTCCTTTTTAATAGGGAAGGGGATAGTACGTCCTCAAAAGGGGTTATCGGCAATGGGAGGCGGACAAAGGGATTCTGAAATAGCGGGGACTCGAAGGCTGGAAGGTGGCGCCTTTGCAATACCGCATGGGAATAGCAACCTGGGTTTCGACACTTTCTTGTTTCGTGTTCGCCCCGTAGCTGAAACGTTGGTTACCGGGGCGCCTCAGCCTGCATGTCCGAGGTCTTTGGCTGGCGATGCTTCGTTTGAAGACTGCCTCGGAACAAGTACACTAAGCCACATTGCATGGAAGGCGACAGATAAAGCACAAAGCAAGCAAGTGGGCTTCGCTCTCTGTGGCAGGCTGGACACCCTCACAGCGGTGGCAGCTGTCGTTAAGAAAGCTGTTTGAAAAAACACTTCCGCGCGGTGGGCAGACCACGCACTCCTAGCAACTCTGTTCCACGGCCAGACTCAAGCGGCGGCTGTGGCTGGTCTTATGAGAACTCCATGAGGCGCCGGGTGGAGACATGGATGCACGTGGCAGCATTGCTCTCAGAAGGGTGCACACACGTCTACGGCCGCTTGTTCCTTTCCCGCTCTCTCTGTACAAAGAAAGGGTCTTCGTTCAGCTCAGTCTCAGAAAAAAAAGCAGTGAACAGCAGGAACGGCTGGGCAAGTTCTTCAGTTTGTTTTGCTGTGAAGCTTTTGATCGGACCACTAGAGATATTGCAGCTTACGTTGAAAACAATACATTGGTGCGCTGCTGCAAATTCTGCATCCCTCACTATAGGGGCAATTGAAGATTCTGTGCAACTTCCATATTTTTGCTCCAGAACACTTTGTTCAAATTCAACATACAAGAATCGGGATATAGCATCAGCAGACCTAAAAAACGGTCAGTGCTCATTTCACTTCCATTTTAAAACTTCCCGTAGGCATCAATTGCTTCGTCAACAGGGAGAATGGATTTTGGCTGCAGGATTTTTTAAAACAGATATTTCGCGACAACGGAGCAACACCTGACGGAGCAACGGAGGAATTTAGATAGATAAATAATATAGTTGATTTTACTACATATCGCTACTTTGTTATGCATTGATACATAGTTATCTGTATTTTGTGTACACTGTATCGGTTGCCTGACTTTGCTTCTTCGCTTAACGTTTTTTCCCCCCGAATTTGTCAATTTTATGCATTTTTGTATTCTGTTCCTTTGTTTTTATGCTAATGTATGACCCTTTCTCACCGGTGTCTCCCCTCCCTTATGTAATGTCCCTGATAGGGATCTTTAAGGGAGTAATGATACGATTATGATACATAGACAGACAGAGACAGACTAACGCACATACGTACGGACGAACAGACGGACGGACGGACAGACAAATAGACAGTGAAGGCCTCGCCTTCAGAAAGGGGTTCGTGAGCCATGGTCTTGCCCGACGAGTGACAAATCCAGTCTCTTTTAAAAAACACCTGTTTATTTCCGGATAAACGCGAAAGCATTCAATAAAGGGGACTGTAGTCATGGTGAAATGCGCAACAAACACGACACAAAAGTAAGAGGAACACGTATCACGGGACGAGCGATACGTGTTCCTCTTACTTTTGTGTCGTGTTTGTTGCGCATTTCACCATGACTACAGTAGACATTCACCAACTAGCCCGCCAACAGCTCCTGTTAAATAAAGGGGACATCAATAAAAGAAACGCCACTGCGATCGAGACATGCTGTCCACGCGCTCGACAGTACACTGACAGAGATAACACTTAACGAATGTCAGGGCTTCACCGCGGCAAACACAACACACTGCGGCACGAACAGGGCGAGCGACAGGGCCAATGCACTAGCTGCGGCACAACAGATATTGCTCCTCGTGTGGCAGCCACTCACGCGAATAACCCCAGGCACTCCTTCTGCAGGCATTCCTTCCATCTTCATGTCGCTGGTCTTCTTTCCGTCGTCCGTGCACATCTTGTTGTCCCGTGACGCTCGCAGGCAGCCCCACGCTGGCCTCACAGGTGGGGCGAAAGGCCCCGCGCCTTGCTTCCGACGCGCTTATCTACCATCGTGTCTTCGCTGCTAACATCACGCCCCCAAGATTAGCTGCTCGCTCATGCGCACTCGCGCTGCCCACGCAAACACAATACAAATAGGAAAATGCGCGCGTGGTTTAAAACAGTTCAAGGAGCAGCGGAGCCCTACACTCCCCCCCCCCCCCCCTCTCAAGACGGGTCACCTCACGAGGCGTCAAACAGCGAAAGAAAGAAGGGGACGGGGAGGGGTACAAAACAATGCTGATGCTGACTAGGTGCCCGCTTGAAGGCATCCGCTGGGCTTGAGACATTCATCGGACGATGTTCCAGGTAGCTCACATCTGGTAGATCGAGTGCCTCTACGTATTTTCCACCCGCTCGTAGTACCTTCTGAGGTCGGCGACGTTGTCTGGTCCAGTCTCCCAACCACCCTACGCATGACGAAGCATGTAAGCGAGCCGCGAAAGACGTTTTATTGCCACGAAAGCGCCAGTCCACCGAGGAGCGAGAGAGGCGGCAAACCCTTTCGCAACATCACTTAGTGGATGCGAGCGGCGGAGTACTTTATCCCCAAGCTCGAACTGCAAAGGACGCCTGCCCTTGTTGTACTGGCCGCTGTGCTCCATGCGGGCAAGGTCCAAGTTTATCCTGGCCTCCTTTGGTGTTCCAGCGAGACGACTGGAGAGGTCCTGGGTGAATCTGGAATAACTGGGAGTCTCTAGTTCAGCGTCATGGGTTAGGGCATGTTCAATAAGGAACCGAAGCTCACGACCAAGAAGTAAAGCTGCCGGTGTAAAACTAGTCGACCGGTTTACTGTGGTCGTTGTAGCGAAGGCCATCTCCTGCACACGGGAATCCCAGTCCTTGTGACGGTCTGTGAAAGCCACAATCATGGTTTTCAGGTATCGGTTGACCCGTTCCGTTATGTTAGCCTGAGGGTCTTCTTCTGCTGTACCCCGAGAGCTTTGCAGGTGTGAGCAAATACCCTGCCCGTGAAATACGTGGCATTATCAGTGATAAGCTGCGCCGGGAAGCCGAACCTGGTGAATGCGTCTAGGAGCTTATCCCATATTACCTTAGAGTACAGTTTACGCGGCAGGTATAATTCTACCCATTTAGAAAAATGGTCAGTGACCACTAGCAAGTAGCGGTTTCCTTTTAATGATCCAGGATAAAGTCCAATTACATCACAGGCAACAATATCCCACGGGTAAGGGCTCTCCACAGATTGCAAGAAGCCTGGTCATTTCCCTCCCCTCGGCTTCGCTGTTTAGCATGCAGGACAACTACGAATGTGTGACAGGACATCCTTTCTCATGCGGAACCATGTCACAATACGACACAACTTGTCATAAGTTTTCTTACCATCGCTATTACCGGCGAGGCGTGTGCCATGGTAGTACTCTAGGAAGGCCTTACGGAGGCTCTTCGGGAGAACGACCTGAAAGGGGGACGCACCACCATCCGCATCGACAGCAGGTATATGCCGCAAGAGTAGGCCATCAGTTGCTTCCAGGCAGCTCTCGTAGTTGCCTGCTGGTACTGTGCTGGGCCTGCTCAGACACTGACGTATCTGGATGCACTGGTCATCAGTGCGCTGGGCGGCCCAGAGCTGTTGCCTGTTAATTAAAAGAGATTAATGTTCCGCAGGTATCTGCAGGCGCTGCTACAGCGAAGACTGCAGGTGATGGCTCCCTTATCCGGGAAGTGGAACTCTGGGCAGGGCATCTGCTACTTTATTCAAGGTTTCCTTACGGTGTTCCACCCTGTAATGGTATTTTTGGAGAGCAAGAGCGCACCGGGCCAGGCGGCCGGCTGGGTTTTGCAACTTTGAGAGCCATGACAATGCCTGCTGATCTGTCTGAATGCTGAACTCAGCCCCATCCAAATACATGTCAAATTTCTTTAGTGTGAACACTATCACTAGACACTCCTTCTCTGTCACGCTATAGTTGCGCTCGGGTCCCGTAAGAGTATGACTCGCAAAAGCCAAAGGGCAAAGCTTCCCTTGATGCTCCTGGAGCAGTACCGCACTTATGCCGTACTCACTTGCATCTGTTTGCGCCGTGAATGGTAGGTTTAGGTCGGGAAGCCGTAGGCGTGCCGCATCCGCGATGGCTGCGTACAATGTTTGAAATGATCCATCCTCAGTGTCCGTCCAGGAACAACGGGCCCCTTTCCGAAGGAGCTGATGGAGGGGTCGTGCTAGGTCGGTGCAGCGGGATGAAGTGTCGGTAGAATCCTACCATGCCCAAAAAGCACTGGAGGCTCTTGACATCTGCCGGTGGTGGGAACTTCAGTATGGCATGGAGTTTTTCTTCATCTGGGTGAACTTTGCCTTGCTCCACTATGAAACCAAGGAGGTCGATTCTGTTTGCCACCAACTGGACCTTGCTGGCATTGATGGTGATACCTGCATCCTGCATTCGCTGAAAAACATTGGCTAGATGAATGAGATGTTTTTCTAGGCTTTCCGAGAACACTACTACATCATCCATGTAGGCCATGGCGTAGTTGAACTTAGCATCTATGAGCACAATATCCATTACTCGCTGAAAAGTAGCATGTGAATTACACAAACCGAAGTGTAGCCGTACAAACTTGAGCAATCATCGATGGCAAGTAAATGCAGTTTTCTCAATGGCACGACGGTCAATCGGGATCTGCAGAAAGCCTCTGCTGCAGTCAAAAGTAGTGAAAACCTTTGCTGATCCAAGTGAATACATGGCCGAGCCAACTGATGGAAAGGGGTAGAAGTCTCTAACTGTTGCGGCGTTTAGCCGCCGATACTCGACGCACAACCGTGCTGTGCCGTCTCCCTTAGGCGCGAGAACAACAGGGAATGCACAAGGGCTTTTTGAGGGTCTCACCGCACCAGTGGCCAGCATTTCATTGAGGGCACCATCCAATAGTGCTCGCTTGTGGATGCTCAAGGGCCTTGGGTTGAACCGGATCGGACGAGCACCGCTGGTGTCGATCCTGTGGGTGAGAACATTGGCCTTCCCAGGAGCGACCGTGAACATTTTAGAGAAGGGCCTCAGTTTCCTCTAGATTCTGCATCTTTCGGCTGGTGACCCCCTGAAAGACTCCAAAACAGTAAGAATACCACTTCCAGTGGCAGTGCCCGAATGGCTGTTTGTGGCCAGCAACTGCGGCTGCAAAGCACCTGGTTGTGCTGTGAACCTAAATACAGCAGTATTCATGCTGTACTGCTAACTTTGGTTTCGGAGGTTTATAATAATAATAATAATAATAATAATAATAATAATAATAATAATAATAATAATAATAATAATAATAATAATAATAATAATAATAATAATAATAATGTTTTATTTACACCCAATGTGTACATAGGATGAGGGAGCACAGCAGAAAAAGTTGTCGTAATGGCAACTTGACAAGGCCGCAGGCCCCCAAAACAATAACAATGACAGCTTCACATCGGCAGTGCAGAAAATATACAATCACAAAGTACACACACTAAAATTAACATAACGTTGCAACAGACAACATTCTTCACAGGATGGGGGGGGGGATGGAATGAGAGAAAAAAAATAACTAATACAACACTAGTGCAGACTTCTAGCATAGGAAAATAATAATGCACACCTCTAAACGGACAAAAAATGTTTTCTAAGCTCTTTATAAGTGATTGATTCAAGTTTAATGTGTTTTCTATCCAGATCGTTTAATGTTCGTGGCAGTATGTTGTGTAATGTTTGGAGACCATAGTTAGTTCTGTATGTGTGTACCTTCCATTGTTCATTTTTGCGTGTTCACGATTCTTGCCTTGGCAATGAAGTTTTACGGCCCAATATCACTGGACAAGAAAGGCCGAGGAGGTGTAGGAAGCGCTGTCTAACCTTTCGTCCATTGATAGTGACTTTTAAACGGGCTGCCGAGGTTACCATTGCTACGTGGGCAGGCGCCATACTCAGGTTGGTGCTTACAATCCGTAACATCCAGTGGTTTGCATGACAGGCGTTTTTGACTCGATCGCCGAAAACTGAAACTGTAGAGCCTGTGTCTAAACGCGCAGCCACTTCCATTCCGGCCACATTCACGGCAACAAGCGGCATATTGTCAAGGCGGGTCTCATTACAACTAGAGGATGACGGAACAGCGCTCATTGTTTGTTCCTGAAGCTTTTTGGGCAATGCCGGTGGCTCCCACGTTGATCTGGGCCGGGTGAGCAGTTCTCGTCTCTGCTTCATCGGCGGTCGTTCGCGGTTGTATTTTGTGGCAGCAGGATGGTGCGACGACGAAAATACCCTGCTCCGTTGTGTGGTTCCAGCCCACGTTGCACTCCGAACTCTGTCAAAGGGAGGGGGCGGACGACGACTTGCTCCTAGAACTCCGTAAAGGGAGGGGGCGGACGAAGACTTGCGCCCACAACTCCGTCAAAGGGAGGGG